>NC_037680.1:90950498-90983253 GCF_003255815.1 Theropithecus gelada
TGGGGTTTTGGTGTAGGTGTCCTTCCTGTTTGATAGTTTTCCTTCTAACAGTCAGGACCCTCAGCTGTAGGTCTGTTGGAGATTGCTTGAGGTCCACTCCAGACCCTGTTTGCCTGGGTGTCAGCAGCAGAGGCTGCAGAAGATAGAATATTTCTGAACAGCGAGTGTACCTGTCTGATTCTTGCTTTGGAGGCTTCCTCTCAGGGGTGTACTCCACCCTGTGAGGTGTGGGGTGTCAGACTGCCCCTAGTGGGGAATGTCTCCCAGTTAGGCTACTCAGGGTTCAGGGACCCCCTTGAGCAGGCAGTCTGTCCCTTCTCAGATCTCAACCTCCGTGTTGGGAGATCCACTGCACTCTTCAAAGCTGTCAGACAGAGTCGTTTGTGTCTGCAGAGGTTTCTGCTGCTTTTGTTGTTTACTGTGCCCTGTCCCCAGAGGTGGAGTCTACAGAGACAGGCAGGTTTCCTTGAGCTGCTGTGAGCTCCACCCAGTTCGAGCTTCCCAGCAGCTTTGTTTACCTACTTAAGCCTCAGCAATGGCAGGCGCCCCTCCCCCAGCCTCGCTGCTGCCTTGCCACAATATAGCAGACTGCTGTGCTAGCAATGAGGGAGGCTCCGTCGGCATGGGACCCTCCCGGCCAGGTGTGGGATATAATCTCCTGGTGTGCCTGTTTGCTTAAGGGCAGTATTGGAGTGGGAGTTACCCGATTTTCCAGGTGTTGTGTGTCTCAGTTCCCCTGGCTAGGAAAAGGGATTCCCTTTCCCCTTGTGCTTCCCAGGTGAGGTGATGCCTCGCCCTGCTTCAGCTCTCGCTGGTCGGGCTGCAGCAGCTGACCAGCACCGATTGTCCGGCACTCCCTAGTGAGATGAACCCAGTACCTCAGTTGAAAATGCAGGAATCACCGGTCTTCTGTGTCACTCGCGCTGGGAGTTGGAGACTGGAGCTGTTCCTATTTGGCCATCTTGCCCCACCCCCCACAATCTCATTTTAATGTTTGCTCTCTAGGACCTCTTCTGGTACCAAATCTTTTAAAATTGGGTTCCAGGGAAACAGACTTTGAGGCAGAGATTTATATGTCGAAGAGTTATTAGGGATGCTCTCAGGAAAAGAACTGTAGGGAGTGAGAGAAGCAAAATCGATAAGTGGAAGAACAGTAATGAAATTGCAACAGAGGCCTCAACTGATCCTATGGGGAGTTTTGAAGCTGGGGTGGCCCTTCATAACTGTTCCAGATCAAGAATATGAACCAGTCAGTGGACGCCTAACAATGAACAAGGAAGCTGTCTTTGACCAAATAAAATTTCCAGTGATAGAGCCTAGTTGTAGCTGTCAGTAGCCAATACTCTTAGCAACTGGAGAAATAAGTCTTCTTTTCTTGAAAGAACATCTCTGTGACGCCCCGCAGCATCCACTACACACTCAACACAGAACAGTTGAAGTGAAGGAACTGCCTGGGTGAATAAAAAGTAACTATGAAAGGTTGTTTCAAATAAACTTTCTAAATTAACATGGAGGAATATGTGTGTGTGTGTGTGTATACAATATGTGTGTATATATATGTGTGTATATATATATATAATATATGTGTGTGTGTGTATATATATATAATTTCAATTTTTCTACATCTAAGTAAGTGAAAACTGTACATGATTATTTTAGTGACGATGCTGATGTGCGTATTTAAGTTGCAGCCGTATATTTATAACAGTCTTCTGGCCTGTAGTCCAGTGATAAGCACTAACCTTGGATTTATGTAGCTCTACCATCCCCTTCATGGTATCATAGAAATGTTTTTTCTTTCCTGTGTTATATTTAGATATCTACCATTTTATCTAAATGGTATTATTTTATTATTAGGATTCTTTTTTGTTGTTGTTGTTGTTGTTGTTTTGAGATGGAGTCTGGCTCTGTTGCCAGGCTAGAGTGCAATGGCACAATCTCGGCTCACTGCAACCTCCACCTCCAGTGTTCCAGTGATTCTCCTGCCTCATCCTCCCGAGTAGCTGGGACTATAGGCACCCACCACCATGCCTGGCTAATTTTTTGTGTTTTTAGTAGAGATGGGGTTTCACTGTGTTAGCCAGGATGGTCTCAATCTCTTGATCTCATGGTCCACCCACCTTGGCCTCCCAAAAGTGCTGGGATTACAGCCATGAACCACCACGCCCAGCCTATTATTAGGATTCATTTTACATAAAGTACTCATTAGTAGTTGAACACATGGATTTAATTATCTTGTTGCAATGTGAATTGGCTACTGGAAGGAGGACAATATTAAAATTGTAGTTGAAAACATTTTTATGGTGAGCTTCAGGGCATATTATTTGAAGTTCTTTGGTGCCTTTTTATTTTTTATTATTTTATTTAACTTGGACAAAGAAGATTATATATTTATTATATTTTCCTTTGAAACAGGTGGGGTCTCAAACCACCCTTTGGAGCTTAATCCGTTTAAATTTTAAAATTATTTGCTAAATTGGAGATATCTGGACACTCTGGAGTTAAGATAAAATTAAATAGGTATAAACAAAGAATAATTCAATGAGGAAGACTAAGTAACGTAAGTATAGACATGTCAGGCCCTAGTGTATACCTTTCTGGAGACTAGAAAAATAGGTTGAAGAACACCAATGAAACTAGTTTAGAACCAGGATAACTGATGCAAATGTTCAAACATGTATATAAATATAATAGCCAGTATTACAACTTAAGGCATTTTTGAATACTTTGGAGAAGGCTCATTAAAGATGATATAAATGTGGGAAACTACACTGTACACAAGACTATTTGATATTAGAAATATTGAGTCAGGTAAAGGCTGAGGTGAGAGTTACAGTTTGAGTTAGATAACTGTACAGTTTGGGTTACATAAAGCAATATCAAATGCGTAGAAATAGAGTATTTTTATTGTAATCTTTCATTTAAAGACGTATGATGTAATCTCCACAAGTAAGATTAAAGACAGGAGAACATGTTTATAAATATTTGGAAAGGATTAATGTTAGATGTTAATTTTCTAACAGTAAAGATTAAGAGCTAGGAGTTCTCCTCTGCTGTTGAATGAGCCTTCTAGGCTACCTCACTTCTTCCAATATATTTGATGAAAGACAAGTCTACAGAGGCATAAAATTGAAGCAAAACAGTCACTTACCTGCGGGTATTTGACCCTAGTCCCCCATTTTTGAAAGAACAACCTTATCATACTGGGACCCCACTGGAACTTCTAAGAAATCCTGGTGCCAATCGTTTCTGTATGAATAATTGCTAAGGTTATTGCTGTATCTAAATTAATTTTTTCTCTTTGTAGTAAAGTTCTCCCACTGGAAATGGGTAAAAGAGACCACACCACTTAAAGGAAAAAAGAGAATGTTTAGGAAGCTTCTTGTAAAAATACTGAAGTCACAAACTTATTAAGAAATCCACTCCCTAGAATCGTAACCCTGACCTAACCATTAGACCCCTCTCACACAGTTTTGTTTTGTTTTTTTTTTTTTCTGTCAAATGAGACTCAAAAAATTGACTTTGAAGATCTCCACAAGCATGTTTTATTATTTTCTGTGCAGATATCAGGGATGTAGATGGCTGTTTCTGAATCACAACTGCAGAACAGCCACATGGTAATAGCAGTCATATCCATTTATATTTCAAACTTAACTTAGGAGGACCATGAGGATATAATGTTGTTTGGGCCCTGTTAAAACCAGTTCTATCATTCTGATATTCTAGGGAGAGAAAAATAAAACCAACAGACCTCCTATGGGTATTTTTAACAAGAAAGTGCACAGCTATAGGGAATGATCCAATGCTGGGTCACATTTGGCTCATGAGCGCCAATTGTGATGTCCAATTCTGCATTAAGTGATATTATGTTGGTAGGTTGATTTTTGGCCATAGTGGGAATATTTATACTTTGGAAATCAACGAACCCTAACACTCAGGGCCTCCTTTCTGTCTTTTTCTCTTCTTTATTTAGGCTCAGTGTTAAATATTTCTACTTGAAAACAAGACAATAAACCAGATGACTAAGACTTACTCTTAAGACCTTAATTTTTTTTTTTCTAGCAAAGAACTTGGATTCCTGCTAGAATTTCTGCTAGAAAGGAACATGACTAGTGGCAGAGATGATGAGATATTTATCTAAACTGGCGGAAATAAGATAGTCTTTTTTTAGAAATTGAAGATATTATCCACTTTAAAAATTGCATATAGGTGAAACCCAAAATTACCTAATTCTATTTGTAAGCCATTCATTTTAGCATATGAACTACAAATAGGGAGGAAACAAAATCAAATTTATACAGAAAATCAATAGAATTCATTTTGAATTGATAGTATATCTACTTCCTGTAACCTTTAAGAACAAAATATTCTCAGCCAGGTGTGGTGGCTCATGCCTGTAAAACCAGCACTTTGGGAGGCTTAGGCAGGCGGATGATGAGGTCAGGAGTTCGAGACCAGCCTGGCCAATATGGTGAAACCCCATCTCTCCTAAAAATACAAAATTTAGTTGGGTGTGGTGGCACACACCTCTAGTCCCAGCTACTCGGGAGGCTGAGGCAAAAGAATCGCTTGAACCTGGGAGGTTCAACCTGGAGATCATGCCACTGCACTCCACCCTGGGCAACATAAGACTCCGTCTCAAAAAAATAAATAAAATAAAAATCCTCCAGTGGGATACCTATGGTTATGAATTAGATTGCTGGTCCTTCTATCTTTTATTTCTCTTTCTTCTGTTGATTCTCTCTGGGACCTTTATTATCAACTTAGCTTCTAAATAAGGATGCTCCAGAATGGAATGAAAAGGTGAACCACCATTCTATGAGCTTCTTCTATTTGTAATGGGTTCTTAAAATGGTTTGGTGGAAATACAGTAACATATTTCAAATATGTCTATAATTATCTGAAATCCTAACTATTTATGATTCTCCAGTGCCTCTGTCCCAATATGTAATATTGCCACTACAGAAAAGTTGCCATTTTTGTTGTTTTTAATTATTTCTTTGGACAACTTTGAACTAAAGTAGTTACATCAGCTATGTATTTTGACACTTGATGGTATCCAGTTCAATGTTTTATTAACACTGGTTAGTATTGTCTTCATTTTTTATATTTATAAATGATATTTCTGCCAACAGAAAGCATTTTTGATACTTCATAAGTATTCAGCCACAGCAATCAGAAGTTTTAGGGCTAGTAAAATCAATAAGTACCCAATCAAATGAAACTGTGGTAATTTCTTCCGCTCAAAGAGAGTTAGATTTAAGTAAGGTGCTATTTAGAGGTTTATTGCATTATTAAGAAATTGCCTGAAGTTTGGGTTAACAGCTCAGAGGTGACTGAGTTGCCTTTTTGGTAATATAAAGAAGGAAAGCTACTTCTCCTTAATCACAGAAAACTGGAAAGATGAGTTAAGTCCACACACTTTTTTTGTTCAAATGTCTCTTTTTGGTTTATAATCATTAACCAGGCACTAGATTAAACTGACAGTAAGGCAAAATAACTGAGGTGGCTAATTTTAAAATGTATTACAAATAAAGTAAGTATAGTACTTAGGCTGGATGGGCCACCTGCCGTTTAAGTCAAAATAATGCTGTAATTTAATTTTCCATCACTATTTCATCTGTTTTTAAGACAGTCAAACCATCCTTGGGAATGTTTGACAGAACATTTTTTTGTAAGGGAGCTTCTCGGGAGTTGAACATCTCTATATCAGCCAAACAAAGCATTCTGCTCAGTTCGTAGTATTAGAAAAACATGCTTATTTGTTCTTACTTACAGCTAATTTATCTGTCATTTTCTGCAAAATAAACTTCTTAGTACAAATTTCTCACTTTTAGAAGCTGACACTTTATTATTAAAATACCACCTTGTCTTTTAAAAATTCCCTCCTTTCAATTTGGGCAGAGCTTGTGACTATGGTGAGATATTACTCTCTTGATTAGGTTGTGTTACTGGACAAAAGGGATTTTGTAGATGTCATTTAGTTTATGTATTAGTTGACACTGAGTTAATCTAAAAGGAGATTATCCAGGTGGGCCTGACATAATCCCAGCCTCAACCAGCACCTTAATTGCAGCCATGTAGGCCCCTAAGCAAAGAATCCATCTATGTCATGATGGACTCCTGACCCACAGAAACTGCAAGATAATAAATATGTGTTACCTGAAGTTGCTAAGTTTGTAGTAATTTGTTACACAGTAATAGAAAAGCAATGCATTCTACATGCAAGGGAGGGAAGAGTTGAAGAAAGAACAGGAACGCATGAGAGTAAGAAACATGTGTACCTTATCTCTCATAGGTGTCTTCCATCCAGATCCCTGTTCCTTGATTTTCTTTGACGACAGACCCACACTACTGATTCTTCTGATCCAACCTCTTACTGCACATTCACAGCATATGGGAAGGGTACACACGGATACATGCTTTCTTCATACATTTAACATCCCCTTTCACCTGCCCCAACATTATCCATTTTTGCATCAGGAGCTTTTAAAAGCAGTTAACACAATTCCTGGAGGGATGCCAATTTCTTTTTAGAATAATTTATGAAATTTTAAATGAATTTGAACATAACAAAATAGGGCAGTTTCCAAGTATATGTAGAATATTGCAACATTCTTAGAAGAAGAGGATTTGGGTTGTTTCTGCTGGATTCAAGTGCCCTGCCCCAGAGCATGATGGGCCGTGGGAGAACTGTGCACCTGCTGCTGCTCCAGCAGGCCTGGCGTATGTTGCTTGGTTCTTCCTCTTACCACAAACTTAGCAGCTTCAGATAACACATATTTATTATCTTGCAGTTTCTGTGGGTCAGAAGTCCATTATGGCATAGATGGATTCTTTGCTTAGGGCCCTACATGGCTGTAATTAAGGTGATGGCTGAGGCTGTGAAGAGGTTAGGCCCACCTGGATCCTGCTCACTCCACATCCACCCTCTCTGCCCCACTGGGTTTTCATCTCCACTCAGAAAGTCTTTTTTAACTCGCAACCAGATAAAATCAACCTAACTAAAGGAGTCACCTTTCTCCATATTAATGGTGCATCATCAGGTATAGCAAGGGAACTAATTAACATAAAGAAAATATCAAGATAATTTTTAAAAATTTGTTCCTGGAGGACAAAGATCATTGGAAATCAGAGAGACCTTTTAAAAATGCAAGTAATACACTCAGAACAATTTGTGAATACACTGGTGTCCCCCCCAAAAAAAATTTTTTGCATAGTGCCTAAAAGGGAACAACTTGAAAAAGAAAGAACTGTTCCAGGCTGAAAGCTGTGATTGCTAAAGTAAAAACTTTAACTAGAAAGAGTTGAAAAATTCATATTTGGAAATCTAGAAAGTCAAAAAGAAAGAGAGAAAACAAGGATGGCAAATACAAAAGACACCAAGGGTCAACTCAAGAGGTTTAATATTCATTCAACAGCAGTTCTAGAAAGAAAAAATTAAATGAAAGGGAGAATAGCAAATAAATGATAAAAGAAAATTCCTCACAATTGAAATACCTAAACCTTTAGATTCAAAGAGCTCACTGAAAACTCAGCATATTGAATGAATAAGAGACTCACAGATAGAACTACCCTTGAACTACAAATTTTCAAGGAGTCTGCAGAGAAGGAAACTTGTAAATGAGAATATTCTAAAAAGCTTCTGAGATTTCAAAAAAATGACTTGCAAAGGAATGTGAATCAGATGAGAGTCTTGAGTTTTCATAAGCATCTGCAGATTCTGGATGAAGAAAAATGAATCAATGTTTTTTAAGTTTCGAGAGAAAATACTTTCAATCTAGAATTCTGCAGCCAGCCAACTTATCAACCCTGAAGCAATATCAGGATAAGCACATTTTCAGACATGGTAAAAAGTTGACATTCAATTCATTTTTTTCCTTAGTAATTTGTTTAGAAATGTACTCTAGCAAAAGAACTTCCTCTTAATTAACAGGAAACTAGGAAACAACTGATTCATTTCAGGATGGCAATGAATAAATCTTCTAGATTAACTTTCTGCAGACCTAGAAAACAAGTTCCAAGGTCTAAGGGCTCTGGCAGGGAGGTCTCCAAGGCAAAAAGCACCGTTAACAGAAGACCACAAAACTAACTAAAAGTTCTCTTTTTTAGTTGGGGATGTACTAAAGAAAAAAATGGTACAAGAAAAATTAGAAAAAAATGAGGAACTCCAAGAAAAAACAAAATTGCTCAAAAACTCATGATCTAAATCTGGTATAAACTGATTTTTAAGGAATGATTTTAAGTAATTGGTTATATGTTTAAAAATAATTCATTTAATTCTAGGAACATCCTTCTGTAAGTGTCCTAGAGCAGGGGTTCCCAAACCCCTGGCCATGGACTGATACTGGTCCTTGGCCTGTTAGGAAGTGGACCACACAGCAGGAGGTGAGAGGTGGGTGAACAAGTGAAGCTTCATCTGTATTTACAGCTACTCCCGTATTTACAGTACATTCTTGCACTACCAGCTGAGTTCCGCCTCCTGTCCGATCAGCGGCAGATTAGATTCCCATAGGAAGGGAACCCCATTGTGAACTGCCTGTGCAAGGCATCTAGGTTGTGTGCTCCTTAGGAGAATCCAATGCCTGATGAGCTGTCATTGTCTCCCATTATCCCCAGATAGAACCATGTAGTTGCAGGAAAACAACCTCAGGGCTCCCACTGAGTCTACATTATGGCCAGTTGTATAATTATTTCATTATATATTGCAATGTCATAATAACAGAAATAGAGTGCCTAATAAATGTGATGTGCTTGAATCATCCCAAAACCACCCCCAGTGGAAAAACTGTCTTCCGTGAAACTGGCCATGGTACCAAAAAGGTTGGGAATCACTGTTCTAGAGGTTACAAAATCCTTATAAAAGAATGAAATGTGAATCAAAACCACAACGAGATACCATCTCACACCACTTAGAATGGCAATCATTAAAAAGTCAGGAAACAACAGGTGCTGGAGAGGATGTGGAGAAATAGGAACACTTTTACACTGTTGGTGGGATTGTAAACTACTTCAACCATTCTGGAAAACAGTATGGCGATTCCTCAAGGATCTAGAACTAGAAGTACCATATGACCCAGCCATCCCATTACTGGGTATATACCCAAAGGATTATAAATCATGCTGCTATAAAGACACATGCACACGTATGTTTATTGCGGCACTATTCACAATAGCAAAGACTTGGAATCAACCCAAATGTCCATCAGTGACAGACTGGATTAAGAAAATGTGGCACATATACACCATGGAATACTATGCAGCCATAAAAAAGGATGAGTTTGTGTCCTTTGTAGGGACATGGATGCAGCTGGAAACCATCATTCTCAGCAAACTATCGCAAGAACAGAAAACCAAATACCACATGTTCTCACTCATAGGTGGGAACTGAACAATGAGATCACTTGGACTCGGGAAGGGAAACATCATACACCAGGGCCTATCATGGGGAAGGGGAGAGGAGAGGGATTGCACTGGGAGTTATACCTGATGTAAATGATGAGGTGATGGGTGCTGACTAGTTGATGGGTGCAGCACGCCAACATGACACAAGTATACATATGTAACAAACCTGCACCTTATGCACATGTACCCTAGAACTTAAAGTATAATAATAATAATAAAAAAGAACTGTGAAAAAAAATGCAATCTATTTGGCCTATTATTAAACGATATTTATACATTCATAACATAGTCATAAGCATATACACGCTTTTCATTGTCCATTATTAGACTGAATCTATTAATAAAGTTGGGTGAACTGTATGAAGCCATAGGATTGAATGTAACTCTTCACAACCCTGACAATGAAAAGGTTAGCTGGCAAAAGATGAGATTTGGGAGATGATGGAAAAAAAGGGGTGAGGGCAGCAGGCAGGGAATTGAAAGAATGTCAAGTCTTTAAAATATACATGTTACAAAATGGGAAGGCCAAAGATACTGCAAAAAATGCCATGTTACAAAAAATTGTATAATAACTATTTTATTTAAAAATTTAAGGTACTATCAAACATTAGTAGAAGCAGAAAGAAGAGGATGTTTTAAGAAAAAATGTCCCCATCTTTTATAAGGAGGAATTAATAGATACCTCAGTAAGAAAACAAATCAAGGAACAGCGTTGTACACAAATGGAGTTGCCAAACTGACTGTAAAACTAAAAGTAGAAACTGGAGAATCAGACTTTTAAAGGAGAGGTGTTAGAAGACCTACTTTTAATAATAGATCCTTCTATATTATTTTATGTTTAACACACGAGTGATGAGGGTAACGCATATTATTTTAAACTTGATTGTATTAGGTCATAGGAACTGATAGAAAAAAATTAAAATTGAAAGCCAAAGTATAAAGTACATGGCCAAACACTTCAAATCCTGAAATGTTTATATATGTTTTTACAAATAAGGTATATTTGACAAAATGTTAACATAGGTATTATATGTCAGTAATTACACTATTATCCTTAGTAGGTTATTGAGCTGACATTAAGCCAACTAAGACAAACTTAGATACAATGGGGAAATAGATTTAAGAATTAATTAAAAGCTATTTCCATCTAGTTAATCTAGTTTCTACCCAAGAATGTCTTCTAAATTAACTTTCAGACTTCAAATAAACCATAACTGAAATAACTGAATGACTCCCAATGCAGTAAATAATTTTACTGAGCATAATTAATAAAATTGAATATCTGGCTTACTGAATCTGGAATAATAAAGTAGAATCAACAATGGAGTAGAAAGAACCGAGCAATGATACTAAGGTGAGAGTACATATTTAGAATACAGTTCTGGGTCTCAAACTCAACCATGTGCGAATGGACTTGTGAAGAACAGATAGATTTTTTGTTCTCTTACCTTAATAATAATGGGTGTCCATTTCTACAATATAACTTTCCTTTTTTCTTAACCCTCATACTTTCACTGAAAGCATGTTTATCAAGTACCATTTATTGAAAATGCTGTTCTATATTCAACAGAGAATATCAGTATGTATTGGAAAAAGGAGGTATGTGTAGATGTTGTGCATTTGAATGAGTATTCAAGACCTTACTTTCTTGTGAAAGGAGATAACACTTAATAAAGTCAAAGTCCTTTCAATTGTTTAACTTTTTAAAATCATAAAGTTATAGCTTTGAAGTATTTGAAATAAAAACTGGCTTTCGTAGTACTATGGAAGCTTCAACTTGACTCTGCTTTTCAAACTTTAAAAATCAAAAGACTTTTATTTGAGGTATCAAATTCCTTGCTTTTTATAAATATGAATTGCTTGGAAAAATTATTTTTACTACTCTAATATCAACTTTTGACAGGTTTTTTTGAAAATTTTTTTATTGAATATGATTCTATGTTCTTCTTTAATATTAGCCAGAAGCAAAGTCAATATTCTGAAAGTTCAATGTTTCTATAATTTTTAATAAATAATGAAAATCAGGGTCAAACTTGGAATTTTTTAACATGATCTTATCTAGTGTCACCTAAATCATAATTCATATATGGGTTATAACATTGGAATTTTAAGATCAGCAATTCTGTAGGTGTGTTATTCTCTGCTCCTGCAGCTGAATAATATTCGAAACCAGAATCACTGAAACTTGTTGCAGTTCCAGACTAAGACCATACTCTGACATCATCCCTCTCCACAGAGAAGAAAATGAACACAATCCTGAACCACCAGCTCTAAAAGCTATTGCTCCTCATCTCATGTGGTTTTCCTTAGCTCTAGTAACTGGGCTTTTCATTCACATACATTTAACCAAAACTTCCCCTGGTACCTCAGTTCAAATGAATGAGTATTTTTTTTTCCTTATTCTCAGTTATGTATTTATTCACTGACCCATTTATCAATTTTTATTGCATGCCTATTATATTCTAGGCCACACAATATGATGGGAAACGATCATTCTCACCTTTAGTAAACTTAAAAGTCCAACAGAATAATGAAATAGGTCAGTAGTCTTATTTGACTACTGGACCCAGTATCCCAGATTTGCTTCCTGAACCCAGACTTCCTAAATGTTTCTAGGGCTGGAGTCCTACCCAGAGCCCAGTGACTCCATAGTTGGATTTTGACAGCTTTTTGGAAGACTTTATTGAAATTGACTTGCCATTTGCCTGGATTTGACATTTAGCTATTATCTGCTGTTGGTCCCTGCCCTGATCACAGACACAGACCCTATGAATATTTCTGATTTCTTGGATGTGCTAATTCCCATTCTGTCTGTCTTAGTGGCAAACAATTCAGCCAGCTTCCATTAGACTCTCATCTCTCCCTTTGTCTCCTTCCCCACTGTCTTTGCCTTAACTCAGACTTTTTTGTCTCTTGCCTAAACAAAATTTTCTTCTAAAACAATTTTTCTGTCTTATTTTCCTACTCCAATATATAAACTATCTGCTCTATTTAAAAAGACAACTGTTACTTGCATCAAAAATGTCTAAACCAGTAAGTTCTCTGAATTATAATTTATAAAATAAATATGCCCCTGAAACCACTACTCAAATCTAGGAATAGAACATTATCAGCACCTCGAAAGGCACCCACCCACAAGCCCACTCTCAATCCCTTTCTGCTCCCTCATTTCCAGAGGTAACCACTATGCTGACTGATAACACCATACATTATTATATTATAATAATAGGCCACTATTATTGAACTGTAAACAAATAAAAGCACATCATATATATTCTGTACCCTGGCTCTTATGTTCAGCATCACGTGTGAGAGATTCATCATGTTTTCACATCTAGGAATAGTTCATTCAGGTTTGTTGCTATGCAGGATTCCATTGTATGAATATACTACTAATTATTCATTGTATTATTGGCTAACATTAGAATTATTTTCATATTAGCTTATTACAAATAATGTTGTGAACATTCACAAACATATAAATGCATATATGCTGGGTTATAATTAGGTATGAATTTTTTTTTCATAGAGTATGTGTGTATTCAGCTTTAATAATTGCTATCAAACAGTTATCCAAAGTAGTTGTGCCAAACATAGTGTATGCAAATATACCCACATGCTTTCAAACACAGTGTTGTCAGTCTTGTAAATTCTAACCATTCCAGGGAGTGTGTTGTAGCATTTTATTATAGTTTAAATGTTCATTTATCTTATGACTAATGTGGTTGAGAACTTTTTCAAGTTAATACCATCTTGGTATTCTCTATTATGAAGAATGCCTGATTCAAATCTCTTGTTCATATTTGTTTTGGATTTTGTAATGGTTCTATATCTTGGTGACAAGTTCTTTGGCATTCCTATTGAAAGATGGAGTCTATGTCCCCTCCTCTTTTCTTTGGCACTCCTATTGAAAGATGAGGTCTATGTTCCCTCCTCTTGAATCTGTAGAAGCTTGTGATTTCAATAATAGCAAACTGAGGAAATAACGCTGTGTGACCTGGGGCTAGGTCATAAAAGGCCATGCATTAGCCACATTGCTCACTGGACAACTTGCTTTTGGAGTCCTGAACCACAGGGTACAAAGCTCAATTCCTGTGAGACTACAATTTTAAAGAGGCCATGTGTAAACACTTCTGCTAAATAAGCTCATTCTTCCAGCCATTCCCAACAAAGCATCAGACATGTCAGTGAAGCTGTTCTGAACTCACAACACTAGCTCATTCTCCAAATGAAACTACTGAATGATCTCCATCGACATCATTAAAAATGGAAGAATCATCTATCTAAGCCTTGCCTAAACTCCTTATTCATAAAATCATGAATCATAAAATGGTTATTTTAAGCCATTAAGTTTGGGGTTTGTCATATTGCAATAGACAATGTTAACAGAATTTGGTACCTGAAAGTAAGATAAGTGTCATAATAAAACCAAAAGTACGTGGCATCAGTTTGGAGATGACCAGCAGCCTTGAAGACACTATTGGTAAAAGCTCAAAAGAAATTGAGTACACCGTTATTGGTGGTGGAAGAAAGCAGACCCTGGCTATCTAGCTGTGGAAAGTTTGGTAATACTGTTGCCTGTGGTAACATAAAAAGTTGTAAATGTACCTAATAAACTTAATGATCTAGCAAAGGAGACATCTGAGTAGAGTGTTGAAGATGCTGCCTGGCTTCTTCTAGCTGTCTATAATAAAATGAGAGATGAGACAGATAAACTAAAGAAAAAAATGTTAGGGTTTTTTTTTTTAGTAGAATTTGGAAGAAACATAAAGGCTCAAGGTAGTCTTATCTCCCACAAAATATCCATAAAATAAAAGATAGCTTCAAGGCAAAGATCAAATCCTGGACATTACCAGTAAAATATTACTCTGGGGAATCCAGGTAGGACTGTAAGTTTCTTTATTAAGATGTTAGAAGACTTAAGGTGGTGCCTCATAGATCATCTCAGTCAAACAAGAGTCTTAAGTAATGTTAAGGGTATGACTTAAAACTCTCCGCTGGACCATAGTGCTTTTAAATGTATTATCCTGATGATATTATCACAATGATGTTATGAGTTGGGGAGGTTACTCTCAAAAAGATTTGTGAGTGAACTTTTTGTCCAATGGAGTAGCTCATAAATTGATATATAAGCAACCCGAAGGAATTATATCAGCTTGGACTAGAAAGGATAGACGGTACAAAATGAAAAGAAGCATTTGAACTCTGAACTTTTATGTACACGGAGTAAGCTCAGAAAACCATTCAGCTGCGAACACAAGCTACTCTCCATGGAAAAATTAGGACTCCAAGGAAAGCATCAAGACCTCAGAGGACAGAGCCAAGATTCATGGAGAATCATTCTTAGAGGGGCAGTTCTGGGTCCTAAGCAAAGAACTGGCAACACATACTTGGTAAATTCTAGGATCACAACGGACCAGTGACTGCCGTACACCTTTTATCTCCCACTTTTTTCAGCAGAGTGTCTACTATCACTATCCTATGCTGTCCCACCATTGTATACGGGTTGTGTGGAGGGCAAATAACTTGTCTATCTGTTTCACAAGGTGTCACATGAAGAGGAGTGATAACCTAGAAACTCAACCTAAAGGGCCTTCTTCACACATGGACATAATTCAGACTACTAGACAAGACTGTGAACCTTGAGCCACACAGGATAAGAATTTGGGAAGGGAGTTAGAGGGGATAAGAGTGTTTTTCACATGTAAGAAATGAAGATGATTTGTGACCAGAGGTTGGGCTCTGACAATTTTACGACATGGCCTTAAATTATTTGACATTCCTTCAATCAAATAGCAGGATCATTGTTTTCTTCCTTTATATATTTGAGGGCTTGCAGCTGCTTTGATCAATAAAGTATGAGTAGAAGAAATTCTATGTGATTTCCAGGTCTAGGCTACCAAAGTTATGAAGTTGCTTCTTTATTTGCTGAAATGTTCACTTTTAGAGTCCTGACCTGCCACATAAGAAGCCCAGTTACCGTGAGAACACTCTGGAGAAGCAAGTGCAAGTATCCTATCTCAGCTAGGCTTAGCCTTCCAGCCATCCCCAACAAGGTGACAGAAATGTAAATGAGGTCTTAGACCCTCCACACCAGCTTATCTCCCAGCATATACCACCAGATGACTCTGTTGGTGCCACATGGGGCAGAAAAATCCCCCACCGCACCCTGTCCAAATTGCAGACCAACAATATCATGAGCTATACGAATATGGTAGTAGGTATAAGCCTCTACGTTTTGGAGCAGTTTGTTACACAGTGATACATAACCAGAATAGCTGTCTTTTTCAAATTGTTTTGTTAGTGTTCTTTATACAGTCTGGCTATAAGAATATATGGTTATCTTTTTTTTTTTACCTTTACAATTAAATTTACAATTCACTTGATCTATTTGCTTATCCTAAATAAATTCAACACTAATTATTGTAACTCAGTAATATCTTGGTATCTGAAGTCCTCCCACTTTATTATTATTATTAAATATTATCATGGCTGTTATTGATCCTTGGCTTTAGCATGGCACCTACATGCAGGGAACAGACTCCCCGCATGTGTACATTCAAGACCAAATAGCTAAATCCCCAGAATCCTTGAATTCCATTACCATTTCCTGACGAAAAGAACAAATAAAATGTGAAAAAGAAGGAATGAAATGGTTACCATTTGTAGTAGACAAGTTTATGTAGGAAAACTATAGATTCATTTTGCCTAAAACAATTTCATATAAATGCAGTCATACAGTATGTAATCTTTTGTGTCAGTCTTCTTTTATTCAGCATAATGTTTTGAAGATTAATCCATGTTGTTGAAGTTTATTTCTTGTCATTGGTGAGATTATTATTTGAATATATTATAGCCTGTTTATCCATTCTCCTATTGATGGGCACCTGTGCTATGTCCAACTTTTGGGCATTTTGAGTAGTTGCTATGAACACTCTTGCAAAATACTTTGTTAGCATAGGTCTTCATTTCATTGATATAAATGCATGGAATTGATATTGCTGGGTCACAAGGTAGGTGTAAGTTTTAGTTTTATAAGAAACTACCAGAACTTTCTCCAAATTGTATCTTTTTATGTTCTCACCACCAATGTACAAGAGTTCCAGTTATTCTCCTCCATAGTGTTGTCAATCTGTGTTTTAGTTATTCTAATGAATGTGGATGGCATCTCATTGTGATTCTAATCTGTATTTATTTTATGATTAATGATGTTATTTTTTCATGTGCTTGTTGGGCATTTGTATATCTATCTTTACAAAGTTTCTGCACAAATATTTTACCCACTTTTTTGAGTTATAGGGGTGCTTTTTTTTTTTTTTTTTTTTTTTTTTTTTTTTTTTTTTTTTTTTTGTTGAGACAGAGTCTTGCTTTGTCGCCCAGCCTGGAGTGCAGTGGCCGGATCTCAGCTCACTGCAAGCTCCGCCTCCCGGGTTCACGCCATTCTCCTGCCTCAGCCTCCCGAGTAGCTGGGACTGCAGGCGCCCGCCACCTCGCCCGGCTAGGTTTTTGTATTTTTTTTAGTAGAGACGGGGTTTCACCGTGTTAGCCAGGATGGTCTCGATCTCCTGACCTTGTGATCCGCCCGTCTCGGCCTCCCAAAGTGCTGGGATTACAGGCTTGAGCCACCGCGCCCGGCAGGGGTGCTTTATATAGTCTCAGAACCATTACTTTCTCAGATATATGTGTTGTGTATATTTTTTTCCTACTCCTTGGTTTGCTTATTTATTTCTTAGCAAGAATAATGTTCCTCTCTTTGTCTTCTTCTCAAAACTTTATGAGAACTGCTATTCTCCTGTATGCAATTTGTTCTTTTTTTCCTGGCTACTCGGAGGATTTTTCTCAATAACTTTGAATATCAGCGGGTTGACCATAATGCAAGGTTTTCTTTTTATTTACCCTGTTTTGGCTTTACTGGTTTCTTAACTCTGAAATGTATATCCTCCAGCAAGTGTGGAACAATGTCAAATGTGATTTCTTCAAGTACGTTTTGCTTCATTCTCTCTTTCCTCTCTTCTTGGACTCCAGTTGCAAATATAATAGACACTTTGATATTGTCCCACAAGAATATGTCTCCAGGCTCTCCTCTCCGTCTTCTCTCTTCTGCTCTTAAGCCAACCCAGTGAATTTTTATTTCAGATTGCATTTTTCAGTCCTAGAATTTTCCTGTCTACTTAAGGCTAGTAGGCAGGCTTTAAAGAACCATCTTGAGAAGATAATATATCTTTTGTTATATAAGAGACACAGGAATTATTATCTGACTTCTACCTAGAGAAATCTGATATCAAGAGGCTATATGGAGTTGGCAGACAAAGAAAAAGAAACCTGAGTTGGGAGTGAGCTCCTCTCCCATACAGTGAAGCAATGGTGTGTATTTCCCCAGGTCTACATGTTGTCTCCTTGAACGGCTCAGATTGATCATAAAATGGGTTCTGCCTAAGAGAATCTCATGGAGACCATATGATCCCATCATAGTAATAAGCTCCTAGAAGCCTAGAAGCTAAAGAGAAAGTTGTTGACAGCTAGCAGGAGTAAAGGCAATACCAGGTGAATGGATGTGTAACAGATTTCTAAACAGGAGATCTCTAAAAAATTTCTAAAATGAATCCATGAAAAGAAAGATATCTTCCTCTGAGCACAACCTAAAGTTGCCGCAAAACATCAGCTAAAAGGCAACTTGGAATAAGAAAATAAAATAGAATTTGACCAGATATTCCACCTGACTTCAAGCATCCAGCCTGTTGCAGGCTAAGCTGGACAAGCAGAGTAGCATTAATTGGATCAGAGTGGAGATTTTAATACTACTTGCGAATGAGGATATATGATCAATAGGCTAGAATAGATTTTATTGTAATCCTTCAGTCACTAGAAAAGCTATGGGGTTTAATATTTAATGTAAGGGCTGAAAAATATGAATGTAGAAAGCAAATATGAAATTACTAAAAGAAAGAATAAGGTTAGTATCTGCTTATGTGTATCTGTGTGTGTGTGTGTATGTATTCTACAGCATTGTAGGATCACTTCTGTCATATTATATCCATATATTAAAGTTATCTATCAATTATATGCCTTCATGGTATATTTATACACAGATAGGATTGTGTGTGTGTGTGTGTGTGTCTGTGTGTGTGTGTGTGTAAAATACTTAAATATTGACAGTGATGCATGGGAAAATTGTATCAATATTTTTTAGTTTTTAGATTTTTTAATTTCTACAATGAACATGTATTCTATTTGACACAGAAAAAAATGCATTGTCTTTTCCAATGGACTATGAGTCTCTCAGTCTGTTTGGTCTGCTATAACAAAATACCATACACATAACAAAATACCATACACTGTGTAGGTTATAAACCACAGAAACTTATTTCCTACAGTTCTGGAGGCTGAGAAGTCCAAGATCAAAATGCCAGCAGATTTGGTGTTGGTGAGGGCACATTTCCTAATTCACAGATGATACCTCCTTGCTGTGTCCTCCCGTGGCAGAAGGGGCAAACGAGCTGCCTCGCACCTGTGTTCTAAGGTTCCTATTGCCATTCATGAAGACTTTGCCCTCACGATCCTATCACCTCCCAAAGGTCCCACCTCTTAATACCGTCACATTGGGCATTATAATTTCAACATGTGAATCACTGGAGACAGCAAACAGAGTATAACAATGAGTTAGTACTTTTCAGTTAACAAACAAGTATCTCAGATATTCTCATCAGGTCCTCACAGTTATCATCATTTTCAAAGTTTTGATTTTAATGGTTTGACACATTAGAGAGCAAGTATTTCAGTATTTTATATTTGAAAGATAAATCACATTTTAGTTCCCTTTATTAAGTGATGATACACTTGAAAATTCCCAAATGCTACTGTAACATTCTCAGAAAGGAAACTGCCTTTATTCAGGCTTTCTTCAGTCTTTAAATTCTGTCATGATACTCAGCCTCAGAGCTGTAACATTTGTCACACAGATAATGCTTCTCGTACTTGACTTTCTCTCTCTCTCTCTCTCTCTCTCTCTGTGTGTGTGTGTGTGTATGTGTGACTGAGTATCTCCTAACATTTTTTTTTCTTCTCTTCCCTGGATATTGATTACAGCCTTGAAGCATCCCCCTAAGTTTTTACTTTTTGAGGCTGTTTGACATTTAAAGTATACATAAAAATTTCTGGTAAATCCATGTGATTTGCTCATTCTTTTTTTATTTATATTTTTGCTCTTTTACTGCTGGCTATATAAGCTATTTACACTCCCTCAGTTTTTAGGCTACCTGCGGGCTAATCATTTAACTTCAACATACATTTTATTTTGTCATCGAACTTGTTTTCAATTATTTTCTCATAACATTTACAGAGAGACTTTAAAGATACACAGAGTTACTGTACTATCACCCAATGTTAATGGCTGTCTGCTGTGGGTTCTAGACATAAACGGGTGTGTTAGGGTCCTCCATTTCTATTTTCCCCCTTTTAAATGCTTTAGTACATTAAATGTGTAACTTGCTGCCCTTTCTACTTGCATCTTCTCTGGTTCTTTTAATTCTTTCATCTCACCCTGTTACAAATGGGGCATAATCTAAATATTTATCTGGTCTAACTATCAAATGTTTCTTTATTGCATAAAATTCACAAAAATCTGTGGAAAATATGCAGGCAAGAAAGAGGGAAGTAACTTTACCAAAAGGCTAAAAATCAAGCTGATTAATTCAACATTTCTTAAATTTACTACTAAATATATATAAAATTGCTGAGGAAGAAAATCAACAGTGATTTCATTTTCTAACTTCTCTGATAATACTGTGCATAGAGAGATCAGTATAATAAATTTCCTATGCTCAAAATATAATCAAGGCTAAAAAAAAGTCATATTTTCAAACCTACAATTTAGTTTAGATTGGTTTAAATTATAGAATGTTCTGGTACCCAGAATCAATCTGCAAGAGATGTAGCAAACTTGATGAAGGTCTCAGTAAATTCTTTCTTTACTTCAAGAGGGAGGTTAACAGATCACATACTCCCTTTACAAATTAAGCCCTGTATTTCACAGGTAACAAAATACCCAGTCGGTCAAGGATCAAATGCTAATATGTGGTGTTAAATCACCCAAGAGTGAAAGACGCCATTGCATAAAGATGTGATTCCTCCCCTAGATTTCAAAGATATTTAAACTTCTCCTGAATGTCAATTTTCCTTTAATCACAAGAAAATCACCATGTTATTTATACGGCCAGTGTAACCCGTAATTGCAATTATTATCACGTGAAATATATCAAAGCCACTAACTTCCAACCTGCTTCTATCACACTTGTGGTTTAAGTATGGAAGCATGTGTTATGCAGTGACTGAACTGTATTAATGAGAAATATACATCTGAAAATATAGGCTGTAGAAACCAATTGTCTTCACTGATGTCAGTCTCTTCCCATTCATGCTCCTCAATTAAGCAATACACAAAGGATACATACTTGAGGGGACAGATATCCTATTTTATGTGATGTGATTATTACACATTGCATGCCTGTATCAAAACATCTCATATACCCTATATACCTACTATGCACCCCAAAAAATTAAAATAAATTGGAAAAAAAATACATTTTACTCCTGAAGTAAACATGTTAAATAAACACATTCCTTGTCCTTTTGATCAATGTCAGAAATTATGGGGAAAAATGAGAAAACCATTTTCCTACATAGGATTGCATGCTAGTGATCCCAATCTACACAATATGGAAGACGGTAGAGAAATATCTAGGCCGCCCGTAATTTACCAATCTTTTCTCTGCCCTCTTCTCTGTAGTGGACATTTGGTGCCTGTCAAAGAACAAAACAACTATGTATACAGTACTTGCAAAAAAAATAATGTTTTCTAAAGCATTTTAAGTTTTTCTTTTCTTATTTTGGATGTACTGAAAGCCCCACCCCAACCATACTTCTCTCTTTCTTAATTCACAGTTATATACTCTATTTTGCTTCTTCTAGCAGTTACTCTTGAAATTTCAACATAAACATTTACCATAAAGATAATCCATGTTAACTCTTCAGAACCATGCAAGAACCTATAAATAATTTAACTCAAGCCACAGTCTTCTCTCTTGGCTAAACTTTTATAAGGTGATATTTTAGTTCTATATTTTTTTAACGCTAAAAATTGTGTTAAAATTTTAATAATGATTTTGTATTACCTACATGATTACTAAGTGGTTGGCTTAAGTTTTCTTCTTCTATCTCATACCTTTCTTTTGTGGTCATTTGTATTGTGGAAAATGTTACTGGCAGTCCATTCATCCCAAGTAATCTCAGTGTTTGTCTCTAATATCCTCATTTTGCCTATTGTCTTGAAAGTCTTATTAATACGGATTTGTAGGTAACCATTTTGTTTCAGCAGTTTGAAGATATTATTCTGTCTCCTAGCTCCCTCTCTTATTATGGCGATACCACTTTTAATCTAATAGTCACCCACCGAAGGGTCGCTGTCTTTTCTTCGGCTACTTTATGATCTCCTTTGTATCTTGGGTTCTCTACAGTTTCACTATGATGTGCCCAATATGAATTTCTTTACATTTATTATTAAGATTGGTGCTTTTTATCAAATCTGGATTATTATGTCATTTTCTTTTGGAATATTTTCTCTCCATATCCTATGATCTCCTACTGAAATGCCAATGAGAAATATACTTCACACTATTCTCCTTTTTGTCAACTTTAATATTCCCATCTCTTTGTCTCTCTGGACTATGTTCTGTTCAATTTCATTTTATCTATCTTCTAGTATATTGAGTCTCCCTTCAGCTGTGTCTAATCTGTGCTACCCGACACACCACCCCGCCCCCTAATCTACTCAGTTTCTCATTTCAATTCCTCTCTTTTTCCTCTTGTGGAAATTCTATTTTCTTCTTTCTAAAATGTGACTAGACATTTGTATAGTCTCTTATTCCTTCATCATTTTCTGATGGTGCCCTTTATTTTTTAATATATTCAATGTGCTTATTTTAGTATTGATAATACTATTATCTACAATCTTTGTGGGTCTGATTTACAGTCCATTATTTTTTATAACTCTCCTTCATGTGGCTTGTTACATGATTTATTTTGTAATTGTATTTATTGTGACCTCTGTGTCATAATAATTCTTTGAGAACTGGATTTAAAGAGATTCCACTAGGGAAGGCTTATTCATGCTTCTGCCAGGTATCTAGGGATATTTGTATTCAAGTAAAATGTCAAACTATTAGAGTCAGGGCTTTTCAGATCATATAATTCATGTGAATGCTGGCCCCAATTCTTAGGAACATGAGTTTATGATTAACAATTTTCCTGGATTTTAAAAAACAAAACAAAATCCTGTTTCTTGCCTACCCAGAACCATGCTGGAACCTGCACATATTTTTGATGTATATTTCTGAAGTGCAAGTTTTTCTCCAATTTACTCAATGTTGGTGTCTCCCAGAACTGCAATATTCAACTTCAGTGGGTACTATTCACATTGTGGTCCATGTAAAAAGCATTCCCTGGAGGTATGTAGTGTATTATGTGATGCTCTTGGTGTCACCATTTGGACATCCCAGTTTTAAATGAGCATCTCTGATCTGACCCTTGTGTCTACCCAAGCTTGGTTTTCTTTCACCAGATCACTTGATGCATTAAAGTACAAGGTTTTCTAGGTCACCAGAAATGAGCAGATGGTTCCTCTGGGCAAATGCCAGCTTTAGTGATACCTTATCTTTAGAAATTTTGCTTACTAGTTTTCCCCCACCCCAAACTATAGCCCACTCTCCCATGCATGCCAATCAATGAATTTAAAAATGTTTCTCACATAATCTGTACATTATTGTTATATGTTTTTTACTGGAAGGGGTTCTCCGGACATTTGGTTTTTCATATTGTCAAAAGCAGAACCTATGGAATCTACCTCTGAAAACAGAGACCTAATCACTCTTCTTTCTGCTTCTCATACCACCCCTGTGGGCAGAAGCATCATTAGCCATGGTTTCAGATAATAAGAGCTCTGCTTGTTGCAGTCTTCTGTACTCTAGTGGCTTTCTTTGATAATGGAGAGTCTCCAAAGACTCAAATAATAATGGGAGTTGGGGGTTGAGGGGCACACAGTTAGAAACAGAGAACAGGAGGAAAGTTGTACTCCTAACTTGTCAGGTTGATCATTTGTTCCTGTGTTTGGTACTCTCAGTTTCCTCTTGTCATATACATTGTTATTTCATATTATAAAATAGTTTTGCCTACTGCATTTAGAACCTATGACTTCCTGATAAGGAATTCACTGATATTAGTTTGCTACCTTTTTTCTTCTAAAAAATTACTGACTTTCTTACAGTTTCACAGAGTTATAAGAGGAAAGAAAGGATCAGTTATTGAAGACATAATATAAGACCCTGCTGTGTACAGTGTATGAGTTATTTTTATTATTCCTATTTTATAGATAATAGTAACAGCAACAATCATAATAGTAATAAGAGCCGATATCTATTGTCAGGCACTGCTCTAAGTATTTGACATGTATCAAATTATATAATCTTCACAAGAACCTGTGGGTTAAGTGCTATTTCTATCCCCATTTTATAGATGAGAAAATAATCTTAGAGAAGTTAATTTTCCAAGTTTGTAGAGGTAATGATGATAAATTGGGGGGTTTAAACTCAGGTCTGCCTGACTGCAGATCCTATACCCTTTCTATATACAAAATAGACTACTCCTAAAATCATATTGGGCATATGGGGAGGCAGTATTTTTATTTGACAAAACAACAACAAAACAGCATTTTTGGTGTTGCTAAAGAGTTAATATAATTTTAGAGCACCAGAGAGAATATTTTATCAAACTGAAAAAATGTTAATGCTTTGGCTTTTCAAAGAGCATTTAATTCTCATGGGCATGCCTATCCTGTATTTCTACATCAATTGCAGATGAACTATTAACTTTCAAATTGGTCACTCCAGGGTTCTATTTACATTTTTAATAGAGTAAATACCAAAGGAACATAAAGTGTAAGTTAAATCTAAGAGAATTTTCAAGAGAAATAAGTGATGAGAGCAACAGAATATATCTCAATGCCCTATATATCAGTAAAGAATTAATTAAATGTATTAAGGAAAATGTAGTGTCAATTTGCTGTAATTGAGAAAATTTTTGAGAGAAATTATTAAAACCCGATTTAAATGAAGAAGGCTTGTTCTGCATAATCTGCAGGAAACTTCTTCTGGCCACCAAGGACTTTTTTTGCTAATGAGCTTTGACTTGGTTAAAGTCCCTCTGAGAGAGAAGATTTTGTCTACAATTGGCTTGCTAATGAGCACTGTCAACATGTAGATTGGTCTCAGATGCTCTACTCTAAAACAAGGTGGAAGTTATCCTCTCAAGTAAACTTGTTGAACAGAACTTGGTCAGCAATTTTCCCTACCACCTTGGGTCAGCTACAAATCACAATTGTGTAATTTTCTGGACAGGATATAACGAATAATTATTGTAAGATGAGATGAATTATAATTTTTGAAGCATCAGGAGATTCCCTTTAATAGCTCTCCCAGCCAAATAACTGATGGATTAGAAATTTTAAAAATCAACATTATTAGATATTTCCTAGATTGAACATATATTGGAATATTATCTGAGCAAGAGAAACAAATATTTTCTATATTTAAGCAAACCTCTTTAACTCTTAAATAGCTATACTCAGTCTGGGGTGTTGACATGTCATTTTAACCAAAGAGAACAAATAGAAAAACCTAACTTTCCACCAGCTTCACTTTTATAAACAAGTTCTAAGATAATTTTAGAGCTTTCAAAATGTATTTCAAATTTTCATAGAAACAAAATTCTGTAGTTTATCATATTGTTAAGCAAGATTGTGATTGTCATTTATTCTTAGATGCAAATCCATTTATCCTAAAAGTTTATCACTATGCAGTTATATACTTAAATTAGTCCACTAGGGCCAAAACTTTTCAAAATAGATGAAATTCCTTTAGTATAATAGTGTTGTTACAATTTAAAATAATCCTTTGCTCTGTACCAGTGCAGGGAAGTTTAAACTTTCCCTCTGAAGGTTCTGTAATTGAATCTGCTGAAATAAACTGACAATAGTCGAATTAACTCAAGGCAAGGCTTACAAATGTATTCTGTGCAAGCACAGGGAGTCCCACAATATATGAGACTCAAATAAGGGTCAGATTGTTGAAGCTTAAATACCCTCTTCCTAGGGAAGAAGAAAGCGAGGAATGTAGGCAATTTTAGAGGAAGAGAAAATAATTTTTAGGGGAAATGAATGGGCCCCCAAAAATCTACCACAGCCTGGGACAAGGTTCATCTGGACTCTGAGTGTAGTGTCAACTCTAGTCTTCCTTCTTGCATAATATTCATGAATTTCTTTCAGTTAACAAGATATGTGGAGAAGGGATTCACAACTGAATATATTCTGGAGGATCCAGCTTTTAAGTAGATAGGGAAACTTCAGAGAAAGCCCTTTCACTGCATTTGCTATTCACAACGTTCTCTCAGCTTGAAGTCCAAAATGGCATATATTGGGGTATCATTTTCTGACCCCCCAATGCTAGTTAGAAATGGCCAATAATTTAATATTAATTGGTAATATTTATCAGCAAAAGCACTCTGATGTGTGCTTTCTTGATTTGCTTCAACCTTCTTATTGAGCAAGTGATTGGGACACTAACCATTATTTAGAAATGTAGTTATCAAGTAAATGAAAATTCTTAGGCTACACTCTACATATACACACACTCATTTATGTTTTGGCCTTTGTTTCTAAGCTTATCTATTATTATAGAGTCACATTAAATGTGAATTGCTAGTCCAATCGTGAGATCACTTCTTAACCTAATCTTAGTTCTCCCTGCAGCTATCTTTAGGAAGAGAAACTCAAACATTTAATCCAGGCTGTTTTGTTTAAGCATGTAACCAATTTTAAAGTTGATTTTAGTAGAGATGGTTGGACTTACAAATTTTGTGTTGCTTTTTAACTGTAAAATTTAGAAGGCTCTGAAGATTCTGGAAGTAAAATTCTACTTATCAGAGACAACATCTCCACTTTTCTTTTTAGCTCCTGTCCTTTATGTCTTTTTAAAACCCAACTCCAAATAGACCCTTTCTTCTGTGAAGCCTGTTACTTATTTACGTCACCTGTTTCCAATCATTTTGCACAACATTCAAAAATTTACCTCAAATTATATTATATTTCACTTAGAGATAATTGCCTTATGTTATTCTTAAATTGTTTTATTGTTTATATCTTATCTGCAGCTAGGCTGAATGTTTATCAGGCAATAGGCCTTTCATCTTTGGAATTGAGGGTGTCTCTGATAACTACTTCTCTTCTGTAAGAATGTATCAATCAGGATTGTTTACTGTGGTAACAATCCCCAAATTTCAGTAACCTACAGGAACAAAGTTTTATTTCTCAGTCACATAAATGTTCATTTCAGGGACTTAGATTCTGTTTCATGTCATCTTCAGCACTGGATACAGGTTGAGGAAGTAGCTACTATTCTGGAATATTGTTCATTTCATTACAAGGAGAAGGAGGAAATTAATAAAACATGTCACTTCTACACTTAATTGGTCAAAGTAAGTCACACTGCCATTCCCGAGTACATCAGAATGTGGCTGTATACTTCTTCCACATTGAGGAGCTAAAGCAATCTTATGGCCAAGCCTGAATTCCATCTTTAAGGAAGAGGTCATATATGATACTTTGAATTTAAAACAATAATGCTTTCTACCACAGAGGGAAAATATAGAAAGATAATGAACATATATCAACATAACTTTGTCTAGCTATTTGTTCTAAATGGGTGGATTAACTTGATATTTCATTTTTCACAATTCTTTTTTTCTTAATGCAGGGAATCCTGACAATCTTGCACCCTCTCCAGCCTCATAGCCTAATTTCTTGCCAATTGTTTCCTTCTCACCTTGGCTAGTTGATAAAGCATTACATAACAAATATATGTTTAACAATTACTATTTAATGAGATAGCTGCAAAAATACCTTATATCAGTTCCTCTCGAAATTGCAATTCACCAAGCATAGTTCCAAGTTCATTAAGGAAACACAAGAAAACTCAACATGGTACTTGATATTAAGCATCTTATAATTTTATAGGAAAGTTAAAGTACAAATAGCTGTAATTTAGGGTAGAATGTGATGAATGCTTAACAAGAAATACAAAAATGCCATAATAACACAAGATAGGAACCATTCACTCACAAATTTGGAGCCACTTAACTGCCCCAGTTTTTCTCATTTCCATCTCTAAAGTTCCATTGATTCATATTTGTCTTCCTTCAATGCTCTTGAACTATTCTTTAATACCAATACTCTTAATACCATTTTCTTCCTTCGCACTGTATGGTCAGGTCCATCATTTCTTCCCTCTCTCCTATTACTTTAATCTCCACCTTGTTGTTATTATGTTTTCTCCAATGTACCACTTTTCCCAAGTTTTCTTCCCCATCAGAAATAATTCTTCTGAATGTATTTTCACTTTCCTTATAGTTCTAAAGCTTCTTGAGCTAGAAGTCTCTGTGTACTACATGTACTTCTGCAATTCTCATTCATGACTCAAACCACTGTACTCTGCCCCTGCCATCACCCTTTTAAAATTGTGTTCTCAAAAATAAAAGGGCTTCTTGGTGGCTAAACCCAAAAATTTACATTTCTGCCCTTCACTATTGAAACCTGTTGACCATTCCTTATTTCTTTAAGCAACATTTTCTCTTAGTTTCTGAGACATCTCTAGTCTCAAAGTACATATTTTATTTTTAAATCACTTTCCATACTTTTAAATATTATTTTAATGTTGATGTGTCCTATGGACCCACATTTCCATTTACCACATGGATATCTCACATGCAATTAAAATGCAATAGGTTAAAAAATGACCCTGTCAACCTAAAAAGAAACTCAGAGAGACAAGCTCTCTAGAATAAATGAATTTATTTTGGAATAGCAGAGAATTTCAATTCAGGGTACATAAGCAACGGCAGGTCATGGGCATACGCAGTGGGGCTGAGGAGAGAGGGCATCTTTTAAAAACAAAGAAAAGAAGTTCACGTAAGCTGTTTTGAAACCAAAGGTTACAAAGACCAAAGGTAATAAGGGTTTGTTACAGGCGTTGGTGTTAGCTAATTTCTAGATGAGTATCCTTGTGCAAGCAACTTACCTGGAATGCTACAATCTTGAAAAAGTTCTTGCTATAAGTTTTGTTGACAGTTTATGTGGAGGAATATCTTTTGAGAAGTCCTGTTACAAACATTTAAGCATGGGATATTCTTTCTCATGGCCTCTCCCAACTCCATTTTGTTTGAATTTGACACAAGTGGCTCTGTTTTAAAACACAAATGTATTCTTTCTTCAGTATTCTCTAATTTGACTAATGGGGTCACCATCCCTTCTAATCAAGAAACCCAGAGATTTAGTGGACACCTTCTCATTTCTAAAGAGTCACCATTATCTTTTCATTCTATTACAACATGACTTGTAATTCTTCCAGCTCCTTTCCTGTATTCTACTATAGTATCCCCAATGACTAGTAATGTCGGACATATACTAGGTTCTCAATAAATATTTGTTGAATTAATTAACTAATTACCACCTTTTGATGTTTCTTCCATGTAAAATGCCCTTCATTTGTTGTACTTGTACAAATAGCTTAAGTCACACTTTCTCCTTAAAATGTTTCCTGACTCCTCAACAAAGAGGTACTTACTCCTCTGTGTTCCTATAGTACTTTGTTAATAAATCTATTATAGGTGAGAGTTATAAACCTTTTATGTTATATTTATGCTACTGTTTGCCTTTTTATTTTTCCCATTAGACACTGAAATTCTTAAGGACAGTCTAGAGTACTATTTATTTTTGGTATCCTCACCATCATTGCAATGTTTAGGTGAATCAGCACAGGGTTGGATATTGGGATGGATGTGAAGTTACTAAAAGCTTCACAGAAGAGACAGCATTTAAACAGTGCTGTTTTCAAAGTGGTTTCTGATTAAACTGAAAGTAAAGAGCATTCTCTAAGAGTTTCCAGAAGGCTACCTCAGCTGAAATACAGGGACAGTTTGGAGGAAGAGTTCATGGCAAATAAGGGTGGGGTGGCAGATCAGAGATGATTGTGGGGTCTCCTGAATGACAGATAAATGTATTCATTTTTTTTACTTTGGGCAGAGGTGAACTATATATAGTTTGTGAGCAGAGAGGTGTAGCTTTCTCAAATTTATAGCTTTAGGAAGTTATTAGGTTGTCAGTATGTCATGTGAAGTGGTAAAAAGCCTGCAAAGGCTATTGGAAAAATATTGTGACAATCCAGAAGGGAAGAAATGTGTAAATGAGAAATTTTAAAAAAGAGAGAATGGTAAGGAGACACATTGTAAAGGTACCTTCCAAAGGACTAAGGAATGTGACTGCTAGAGGATAAGAGAGACGATAACAGATTTCAAGCCTGAGTGACAGAAGGCACGTTCCTGCTTTTAACAAGATAGGAAATACAAGAGGAAGCATGAGTTTGTGGGAGAAGATTATGAGTTCAATTTTCGATATAGTGAGTTTGAAGAGCAAATATGAATTTGAACGTGAATATCAGCACCTACTTAAACTCTTCATATCAGGATTGCTTTCCTTTCCCTATTAAGTGACTTGAAGAACTGTCAATTGGTCAGATATTCAAGACCAAATTGTTTCTGCTAACAGCAGCCTTCAATAAATGACTGCCATTTTGACTGATTGGAAGATGCCATCCAAATGTGATCTAACAGTTGAAGCATAAAGTACCACTACCAGTGAAGTGAACAACAAAATTACAAGACATAAGAAATGTAACCCTATGAATTTTAAATGGAAGAAAATTCATGCTTCAGGATTATTTATATATAATATGAGGGTAGTATTAAGAACTGAATAAATGGAAAAAAATCCTTGTTTCCCCAAATTGATTAAAATTTCCATTTTCACAGTATTTCCATTATGATACAAAGGTGACTGATGCTCATTTCCTATACTTTATGTCTTTTGAAATACATTAATTTTCCCTGCTGTGAAAAATGACTTTCAAAAACAGGGTTGTAGGGAGAGATGACAAGTTTATTAGTCTGTCGTATAAAACTAGTTCTTCACTCTCTTCAAGGTCTGTTTCTTTCTACAAGTGACAGTCTGACGTATTCTATTATCAAATTCTAAGTAGCCTTGATAAAGCACCAATACATTTATCCTTACAACTACAAATAAAAAGGAATTCTATAAATGCACACCTAGGAAAAAAATGTTAAGAGGCTGGTCATCAGAACGATTCTATTTGTCAGGTGTTTTTTTGTTTTGTTTTGTTTTTTGGTTTTCGTGGATTTTTTTTTTTTTTTTTTTTTTTTTGAGACAGAGTCTTACTCTGTTGGCCAGACCAGAGTGCAGTGGTGTAATCTCAGCTCACTGCAACCTCCGCCTCCTAAATTCAAGTGATTCTTCTGCCTCAGCCTCCCAAGTACCTGAGACTACAGGTATGCACCACCACACCTGGCTAATTTTTATATTTTTAGTAGAGATAGGATTTCACCATACTGGCCAGGCTGGTCTCAAACTCTGACCTCGTGATCTGCCCACCTCGGCCTCCCAAAGTGCTGAGATTACAGGCGTGAGCCACTACGTCTGGCCTTGCCAGGTATTTTTAAAGGATTCTTACACTGTGATTCCTGTGCATTACTAAGACTGTGACTATGGTCACGTAGCAGATGTATAGCTTCTACCAGTAGACTTTTCCACTACTGAGGAGAGTTTTGGTACGACCTACTTTTGTAAAGCATTACTCAGACTGGAAATATTTTTAAATTTTCTTTGAGAACAATTAACACAGTGTAAAGTGAAAGTTTAAAAATATATATGTCTCTATATATTATCATTTATGGATTCCAATAGACAACTCTGGGGATTTTGGAATTTAATGAATGTGTATCAAATTAAGATGATTTGTGCATTATATCATTTATGCATTGAATATGTTTGAGTTGCCATAAAATCAACCAAATATGGTTTGATTGCTGCCTGAATGAGCTTCTAATCATTGGAAAACAATTGGAACACAGCGGGGAAAGGTAAATACACAAAGAGATAAGTAATGGAATTAAATTCCCACTGCTTCAGCTCCTGCCATTTGCTTTAACCGAGACTACGCGTAGTACCTAAACAGCTTGATATAGTTGAAAAAAATAAAAACACATTTGTCAGCATGAATGCTGCCCCCAAGTAAACTTTCCTAGGCTGTTACACTCTTTTCAGATCGAAGCCTTAAACTCTGAAGCACAACTACATAGAGGTGGTAAGGAAGGAGAGAGCTGTATCTGCTATTGCTCTTGGCCTCTCTCTAACTGCACCTCTTTGGTCAGCCTAGGGAGGAGGATTTCTGTAGGGAATTAGTGGGGGACAGGAGTGGGAAGATGGCAGAGACTTGTTGCTTTAAAATGCCATATCAAGGAAGTGAATCTGTGATATCTTAATGTTTCTGTACAGAAAAGGTTAAGAGTGATGAAAAAAATATTTAAAACAAATTTTAAAAAACCAAACGGCTAGACTCCCAAGAGTGGAAAGTTTGTAACCTACTTAAATAATTCATGTGATCAGTAAAGTTCACATCTATTATAACAAGGCAAATGATTCACAGTTAGCTGCACTTGTGCTGACTGATTTCCTGTAAAGCATACTTTCATTATCTTTCACACATGTTTGAAACCACCTGTTCTAGTATGAGAGGAAGGAACAGTTTCATAACATTAAAGAAGCTCTACATCAAACTTAACTGACCCTAATTAGCCTAATGGATTAATGACATTTTAGTTACTTATGATTCATTTATAGTAAACACCTAAAAGCAGAAACGGCTTCTATGATGCATGACTGGAAGCAGCAGTTCTACAGGGAAAAGATGAAATCTCTCTGAACTCAGAGAAGATTCTTCAGGGAACATAGATAGACTACATAAAATAATGACTTTACTCCCAACATACTTTTTAAAAATTCTGTAGACAAAATGATTTTGCTGTTTCATATAAATATACTCCAAACTCTCTCATGCCCTTTTTTCCCTACCACTTGTCCAGTGTGACACATTGTCTTCTGATTACAATCATGCTGTATCAACCAGCTCCACTTTTCTTCCTTAAAGAAAATATTGTTACTGGATTGTCATTCTAAATGTTTTAATTCTATCAATTTGCATCTGTTCCCATGATAAATGTCATTCTCACAATATATGAACATTCTCCCCCCAATTCTCTGACCTGTGTTTGGAAGGTTAGAATAATATAAATACATGATAAAAAAAAAAAAAAAAAAAAAAAAAAAAAAAAAAAAAAA